>NW_026652286.1:28766716-28804270 GCF_009828535.3 Hylobates moloch | reverse complement strand
TTAAGTCCCTTTGTAGGTCACTGAGGACTTGCTTTATGAATCTGGGTGCTCCTGTGTTGGGTGCATATATATTTAGGATAGTTAGCTCTTCTTGTTGAATTGATCCCTTTACCATTATGTAATGGCCTTCTTTGTCTCTTTTGATCTTTGTTGGTTTAAAGTCTATTTTATCAGAGACTAGGATTGCAACCCCTGCCTTTTTTTGTTTTCCAGTTGCTTGATAGATCTTCCTCCATCCCTTTATTTTGAGTCTATGTGTGTCTCTGCACGTGAGATGGGTTTCCTGAATACAGCACACTGATGGGTCCTGACTCCTTATCCAGTTTGCCAGTCTGTGTCTTTTAATTGGAGCATATAGCCCATTTACATTTAACGTTAATATTGTTATGTGTGAATCTGATCCTGTCATTATGATGTTAGTTGGTTATTTTGCTCGTTAGTTGCTATAGTTTCTTCCTAGCCTCGATGGTCTTTACAATTTGGCATGTTTTTGCAGTGGCTGGAACCGGTTGTTCCTTTCCATGTTTAGTGCTTCCTTCAGGAGCTCTTTTAGGGCAGGCCTGGTGGTGACAAAATCACTCAGCGTTTGCTTGTCTGTAAAGTATTTTATTTCTCCTTCACTTATGAAGCTTAGTTTGGTGGGATATGAAATTCTGGGTTGAAAATTCTTTTCTTTAAGAATGTTGAATATCGGCCCCCACTCTCTTCTGGCTTGTAGAGTTTCTGCTGAGAGATCAGCTGTTAGTCTGATGGGCTTCCCTTTGTGGGTAACCCGACCTTTCTCTCTGGCTGCCCTTAACATTTTTTCCTTCATTTCAACTTTGGTGAATCTGACAATTATGTGTCTTGGAGTTGCTCTTCTCGAGGAGTATCTTTGTGGCGTTCTCTGTATTTCCTGAATCTGAATGCTGGCCTGCCTTGCTAGATTGGGGAAGTTCTCCTGGATAATATCTTGCAGAGTGTTTTCCAACTTGGTTCCATTCTCCCCATCATTTTCAGGTACACCAATCAGACATAGGTTTGGTCTTTTCACATAGTCCCAAATTTCTTGGAGGCTTTGTTCATTTCTTTTTATTCTTTTTTCTCTAAACTTCCCTTCTCTCTTCATTTCATTCATTTCATCTTCCATCAGCGATACCCTTTCTTCCAGTTGATCGCATCTGCTACTGAGGCTTCTGCAATCTTCGCGTAGTTCTCGAAACTTGGCTTTCAGTTCCATCAGCTCCTTTAAGCCCTTCTCTCCATTGGTTATTCTAGTTATCCATTCTTCTAATTTTTTTTCAAAGCTTTTAACTTCTTTGCTATTGTTTTGAATTTCCTCTCGTAGCTCAGAGTAGTTTGATCGTCTGAAGCCTTCTTCTCTGAACTCGTCAAAGTCATCCTCCATCCAGCTTTGTTCCATTGCTGGTGAGGAACTGCATTCCTTTGGAGGAGGAGAGGTGCTCTGTTTTTTAGAGTTTCCAGTTTTTTTGCTCTGTTTTTTCCCCATCTTCGTGGTTTTATCTACTTTTTGTCTTTGATGATGGTGATGTACAGATGGGTTTTTGGTGTGGATGTCCTTTCTGTTTGTTAGTTTTCCTTCTACCAGACAGGACCCTCAGCTGCAGGTCTGTTGGAGTTTACTAGAGGTCCACTCCAGACCCTGTTTGGCTGGGTGTCAGCAGCGGTGGCTGCAGAACAGCGGATTTTCGTGAGACCACAAATTCAGCTGTCTGATAGTTTCTCTGAAAGTTTTGTCTCAGAGGAGTACCCAGCTGAATGAGGTGTCAGTCTGTCCCTACTGGGGGGGTGCCTCCCAGTTAGGCTGCTCAGGGGTGAGGGACCCACTTTAGGAGGCAGTCTGTCCGTTCTCAGATCTCCAGCTGCGTGCTGGGAGAACCACTACTCTCTTCAAAGCTGTCAGTCAGACAGGGACATTTAAGTCTGTGGAGGTTCTTGCTGAGTTTTTGTTTGTCTGTGCCCTGCCCCCAGAGGTGGAGTCTACAGAGGCAGGCAGGCCTCCTTGAGCTGTGGTGGGCTCCACCCAGTTCGAGCTTCCTGGCTGCTTTGTTTACCTAAGCAAGCCTGGGCAATGGCGGGCGCCCCTCCCCCAGCCTCGCTGCCACCTTGCAGCTTTATCTCAGACTGATGTGCTAGCAATCAGTGAGACTCCGTGGGCATAGGGCCCTCCGAGCCAGGTGTGGGACACAATCTCCTAGTGTGCCATTTTCCAGGCCCGTTGGAAAAGCGCAGTATTAGGATGGGACTGACCCGATATTCCAGGTGCCGTCTGTTTCCCCTTTCTTTGACTAGGAAAGGGAACTCCCTGACCCCTTGCGCTTCCCGAAGTGAGGCAATGCCTCGCCCTGCTTCGGCTTGCGCGCAGTGCGCTTCACCGACTGTCCTGCACCCACTGTTAGGCACTCCCTAGTGAGATGAAACCGGTACCTCAAGCAGAAATGCAGAAATCACCCGCCTTCTGTGTCGCTGGGGCTGGGAGCTGGAGACGGGAGCTGTTCCTATTCGGCCATCTTGGCTCCACCCCCGGGACTTGCTTTTCTGTTCCTTTAAGCATTCACATTACTTTTTATTGAAACCACAATTGTTCTTTCATACTCATATTTCATTGATATGTTGTGTTTAGATAAATTAGGTAATTATATTGGCAAGTCTGATTGACATAAGCAGGACAGGAAACAGATCCAATTGGTTCTTGTGAAGCTGATGTCTCAGTGCTCTTAAGCCCAGGTGTACAGGAGCATCAGTGAATGACCATGAGGGCTCAGTACTTACTCCGCATTAACCAATACATTTTCTACATGGAATGGGTAGGATTGGTTTTACAGATAGAGTCTGTTAGCCAGAGATGTATTGGAAAGGTTTTTACATGTATGTAGAATTAACACAGTGCCTGATGAATTAGGTTTAAATGTTTGTTGAATGCATACATAAAAAATAGTCATGAATGACAGCTCCCAAAATGTGCCATGAGGGACTTTCATAACATTTCTCTCTTCCTGGAGGAAACTCTCGGATGTCCTGCATGCTCTTCTTCAACATGTAAATTAGAGGAAATGATATCATTGGCCTTGGAAAGAATGTAGCTCCTGAGCAGATTCCTGCATCCCCTGTCCCCACTTTCTTCTCTCCGGAGTCAGTGAGCAGATCTGCAATGAAAAGGAAGAGCTGTTCTCAGAACAACCAACTCCAGAGGACACTCTCTTCTCTTGAGTGGAAGGTTCCTGTAGGAGCTCCAGTGAGACCTGGTGACTAAGACATCCTTTGCAAGATGCTAGACAACCCTGTGATTTTCAGGTGGGAGCTGCTTGAGAAAAATAGTTGCCGAGCATCTTGTAAATTCCACGCCTAGTCTGTTGCACTAGAAATTCAAGGAAGTGTCTTCTGCTCTTAAAGACCTTACAATGTGGTTGAAGAGCAAGACATGAGGACAAATCATTCAAGTACACTCTTATAAGTGCTATAGTAGAGCAATGTGTGGGGCCAAGTGAGTCCAGAATGGCTTTCAGGGACTGAATATAAGCTTTTAGGAGCTTAAAGTATTCTTATAGTTAAAATGAATGTCACCGTCAACAAAATAACCAGTTTCCCAGAGAGGGCCAACAGTCTTTGGTTCTATTGTTAGGTGAAATTTCTCTCCATGGCTCCTCATTATGGACAAAATTGTTAGCAGAAGTTATACCATTGATGATACCACAGACTCAAGGTGGACTCTCCCGATAACCCGCAGTCTGAACTAATGACATCACATCAAAACCCCATGCCTGCAGCATTGGCTGTAAGCACTGTCTTCCTGCCTCCTTGTACCTGTAGGAACCCTCACATATAGCCAAGTCCTACTACGGTATTTGTAAATCAAGCATGGACATATAGGATACAGAATCAGCAAAGAGCTGGGCCTGGAAGAGGAATGGATCTGGATTCAGGAGGCCTGAGTTCTACATGTTGAACGGTGTTGTTAAGAGCCATCAATAAATATATTTTTTTGAAAAGTGGAAAATAATGGGCTTCTTTGCCACTTTTGTAGCTACTTTATACTGTCTCCTGAGTACTCAAATTGCATTTGTCAACTCTCCTGTGTGAGGGTCAATCTGAGGGACATCCTCACTGCTGTGAGCAGCTCAGAGCCCACTGTGATGTCCCATCTTCTCTTGGTGGTCTCTTCTGTCTGCTTGAGTTACCTGTGGAAGGGTTAACTACTGGCAGAGACTAGTCCTGATTTGTATTGATCCTCAGTTCTCATAATTAAATGTTTTTATTTGCGGTAAAGTTTATATAACATACATTTTACTAATTTAACCATTTTCAGTGTACAATCCAGTGGCATTAAGTACGTTGACAATGAGCTATAACTATTACCCCTTCTTCTTTTAAGAACTTTTCATTATCACAAACAAAAATTTTATGCTGATTAAATCATGTTTACACATTCTCCCCATCCCTCACCATCAGGTTCCTTATCTATTTTCTGTGTTCATCAGTTTTCCTTGTTTGGATACTTCAAAAATTTGAACTTACAGTATTGTTCTTTAGTGTCTGGCTTATTTCGCTTAGCACAGTGTTCTCAAGGTTCATCTGTGTCACAGCATGTATTAGAATTCTCTAGCAATGCTAAGCTATTATCAAGATACTGTAATTGACATTATCACGGAAAGGTCAGATGTCTTCAATCTTGCTTTTCATGGTGACTAGCCATGAAGCTAACTGAAAGTTACAGCCAGAACAACTTATACAAAAATGGGAAGTACCCAGAATTCCTGTACAACTGAAGGAACCTGTCAGCAAATAATAAATGCTTTCAAGATAATTTTCATGTTGAAACCAATACTGAGGTTGCAAATGGCCAAATTAGAACTGGTAGGGCATATTTATATACTCTACACTTGTTCCTTGGTCCAGGGATAGCTAAATAAGCACATACTAGTTCTCAAGGGGAAGGGGCCATGGTTATCTTCACTGGAAACCTAGGCCAACCTGTCACCATGCTGTGGACAAATGACAGCACAGGACTTTTCATAAAACCAGTTTCCTGCACCGTTTTTATGAAGACAGAGAGTTTGTCTCTTGACATTATTTTCCTTTATATCTGAGAATTCAATGAAATTTAGAGGCAACAGAATTTACTTATCAAGGGTTGAGCTTCCTACCTGCAGAAATGCCTCCAATCATGGAAGGGAACATGATTTTCCACAGAACATAGTCTGAGAGATAAATAAGGGATCTTCCTTTTTGACACTGTTAGGTAAAAAAAAAAAAAATTATGAAGCAGAATTTTCCAGTTTTGTACAGGAATTCTTTCCATTCTAAGGAAAATTGCAAATAAAATGTTTTCAGTAAAAAAAATTTAGTGGAAGAACACAGGTTAAATTGATTGCTAATGTGAAGAAGAATTTAAACATTGTACCTTAAAATTAATGCTTTCTCTGAGTAAAACTAGAAATGTGAGATAAAAATAAAACTATTTGAAGATACTGGGGTGTCACTGGGGCATTTCAGAGGCACAAAGATGAGAAAAACGCATATAATTGTCAAGAGTGGCAGGGTAGTGTTGCTCTCAAAGTCCCGTCTGACTGACAGGGCAGAGGCTCTTCCTCATGGCCCCAATCTGCTTCTCGACAGCTTCAGGGTTTCCTCAGGAAGCCGCCCTCCACCTTCATCCACCTCAGGCATGTCCTGCAGAGCCCTCTGGAGAACCAGCTTGAGGGTCTTCCTGTTTTGAGCCTGCCTAAAGGAGCCCATGAAGAAGTAAATGATGGGGTTGGCAGTGCTGTTAAGAGCGGACAGGAAAATGGAAATTAAACGAACAACACAAGGTAATTCATCAAAATCCTTCTTGATCCAGTATAATAGGAATCACTGAATGCAGAGGGGCAGGCTGCAGAAGAGGAAGACCAGCCCCGTGAGCAGGATGGTCACATACAGCCTGGTCAGCGGCATCTTCCGGGATCCACATATGATCCTGACCAGCAGGACCAGGGTGGACCCACAGAGAACCACAGATAACAAAAATCAGCCACACAGCAGTGAGGAAATCTAATATTTGACGCCAATTATCAGAGTCAACATCACTAAACAGGAAGCTACAGAACATCCACTCCAGGATGCTCTGCAACAGGGACAGGGCCCAGAGCAGGACACACATGACCACTGACCGGTGTGTGGGGCAGTGGCAGCAGTACCAGATGGGCCACAGGACGGACAGGCAGTGCTCGGTGCTGATAGTGCTCAGCATGCTCAGGCCTGTAATATAGGCGGAGAACAACACCATGGTGACAAATCTAGAGAAATGGATGGAGACAGAACTAGCAAAGTCACTGAGGAAATTAATGAATGTTATAATCTGGAAGCAGAGGCAGAGGAAGTCAGCCCCGGCCAGGTTGAGGATGTAGAGACAGAAGGTGTTACTGTGCATGCAGAAGCCCAGGAGCCAGAGCATGACTGCATTTCCTGCCAGCCCAAACAGGTCAATGATGAGGATCAGCACTATGAAGACCAGGACCTCCATGCCACAACATTGAGGATGGGTCTCCTCTGTATCATTGATTGGTGCAATTTCTGTACCCAAGGCTGAGATGGTTGGATTCATTCTCAGAAACCCTAGTCTGGTGCCCCTGGGAACACAAACAAGATGTGATCAGCAGCTGTATGATCTCTGATTCTCACCACCACCCTGCTACTTGGGAAGTACCGCCCCCATTTTACAGAGGAGAGAAACAAGCTCACAGAGAATAAGTAACCTATTAAAAGGTGAGGAGTCAACTCCAGATTTAAACCCAGTTCTTGCTGGGCTCTGTCTATTGCAAAACAGTTTTCTGCTGACATGGGAATAACATTGTGATTGAAACACCTCCATTCAGCCAGCGTGGACTGTGGACCCAAGCATTACTCTGTCCTGGGCCAGAAACTTTCTCTCAGGTGCAGGAATTTGGATAGACAAAGAGGTGGCTGTGACACCCTCATGATTAAGAGTGGTCCTCCATGGATGAAAATGAAGATCATGCATTGTGGACATGAGGAAAATGTGACATCTTGCTAGTACAAGTGTGATGATGGCTGGGCCTGGTGAGCTAGAAATGGTGCAGTGTGTCAGTCATTGAAGACAGAAACCTTTTTATATCCCCAGTGCCTGGTTCCCTGTGCAGCACACTGTGTTCTTCAGAAATATTCATTCGGTGAATGAATGCATGAATGAACAGCCAAATGGTAGTTTAGCTTTAAAATGGTAGTTAGCTTTTAAAATGGAAAATAAAAATGAAAACACAATTCAAGACATAAGAACGCACACATATAATGAGATAATGAAAATTTCATTCATCAGAATTTTATTTGTGGACGCCTCTGTCAAAAGGAATTACTGATATGTGACCAAATACCTGAGTTTGACCACTAATGTGCCTTTGAAATGAGGGTCAATGTGGTTTTGCTGAGCATCTAGAAAATTTTTGTATGCAGTGTCGGGGTAGGGTGTGGATCTGAACTGAATTTCTCAGCAATATAGAAGAGGAAAGAATAAGTGAGGGTGAGATCTGAGTGCCACTGAAGGGGGACTTCTAAGTGTTCTGCTGGGTATACACAATGCAAACCCACTTGATTCTGTCGCACAGAAGATTTTTGGTAGAGTTTCTTTGTTGATGGAAACAATGTTTGAGAGGAGTCCAGAAGGGGAAATAGGAGTTCAGGGCTTGGAGTGTAAACACAGATGTTGATGTAGATGTCAACTTATGAAAGGGGGCTAGCTTATATCTTGGTTATGAGCAGGAGCTGGAATCCAGGATGCAAAGGAGCTGGAGGCCTCTAAGTGGAAAGAAGACACATCCTCCACTGGGAGTACAGAGGAGCATCAGGAGTGAATGCATTCATCATGAGCTCTCTTAGAGAGAAAAGCTGCCACAGTGTTGGTTGGCCTGAAAAGGAAATGGGAAGAAAACTAGAACCTCTGTTATCCACACACAGGGTACTTAACAGTTTGACCATCTAAATTTAGGGTATAATATGTTTGTCTTCCTCATGAAACTTGAAGCCCCATAAAAACTAAGCCATGCCTGTTCTTGTTCACTGTAGTATCACCAACATTCAGCATGTGTTCCTCAAAGACCATCTGTTGTAATACCCTCATATAACATGCCAAGTAGCTGAGGCTTAAAGAGTCAAAGGATTTTCCTGAGATTGCACCATGAAGAGCAGATCCAATGCAGACCCTCGTCCCTGGAGCCCTGCGTGAGCATTCTCTATTGCTCTCTACCCCATCATTCATTATTTCTGAGGAGTTTCTGAAAAATCTTGGGGTGAGAACAGAATCTGAGAGATAATCGGGGGCTTTAGAATCTACTAAATTGCCCCAATATCCATTCTCCTTTTCAGTCATATCACCATTCTGAGACTTCAAAAGCAGCACAAGGACCCACATCCCAGTTTTCCTTGATGCTGGATGACATCGTATGACCAGGTACTGGTCAATGGGAGGTGAGCCAATGTGATGTAAGCAAGTCCTGGCTCACGGAATCAATAGAAGGAGCATTAGCCTCCCCTTCCCCTCTAAACCTAAGTTCTTCTCCATAAGGCTGGAATGCTGATGTAGCTGACAACCATGTAATACCACAAGGATGAGCGCAACTCTCTAGACATTGGGGAACAGCAATTTTTGGAGTCCTAATGCCTGATGCCTTGGAGCCTCCAACTCAGATCTTAAATACTGTCACTCCTGACTATCCACAGGGGATTGGTTCTAGAACCCCTGCACACACAAAAATCTGCAGATGCTCAATTTTCTTATATAAAATGACATAGAATTTGGATATAACCTATGCACTTTCTCCTTTATACTTTAAATCATTTGTTGATCACTTATAATACCTGATAAAATGTAAATGCTATGTAAATAATTGTTATACTGCTTATTTAGGAAATAAAAAGAAAAAAATAAGTCTGTACCTGTTCAGTACCTATACAATTCCTGCCATATGCTGCTCTTTTGGAATGTTTTCTATCTCTGATTTGTTAAATTTGCAGATTCAGAACATATTGACATGGAGGGACAACTTTATTTTCTTGTCTAAGATATTTCTACTTTGGGTCTCTATTAGAGAAACCAAACTTACACTCTAACCAAAAGAAATGTTTTCTCTTTTTGAAAATTACATTTCATTTCCTAGGCATTTTTGATGAATGCAGATATTTCTCCATAATACTGACACTTGAAAAAGAATTTCTAAACAGAAAAATAACTGTAATAGAGCTGAGATGAGACATGATTTAATGACATTTAAATAAAGAAAATCTTAGGAAGGAGGAGGATATAGAAATGTGGGAAGGATAGTCCCATTTGTTATGAGGATTTGCTTTCCAATCTTCTCTACCCTGTTTGACAACCCAAGAGGGTGGCTTCTATGTACTTCATCAGTGAGATTCTTTCCATTCTGGAGACACCAGCAGGAGACAGGAAAGCAGGAGGGGAGTCATTTGAGATCTCCATCTGCTGGCTGTCTGCCTGTGTGGCTGTGTGTTTGTGATGCAGGGCTTCTCCACTTGCCTGGTTATCCTCTCCCAACCCTACAGCTACAGCTGTGGTTATGCTTTCAATGGAACCTGCTCCTTTCCTGTTCTTTTAAGCCTAGGGAAGAAAGTCATGCTCCAATATTGCTACTTAGGGTGATTCCCCAGGCATTGTCACTTTCCTTTAATGCTGCCCATCTTTGTAAATAGTCCCCTCATGAAACACTCCTCAACTATATTTCAGACCACCTATTCCTTCCTTAGACCTTTCCTGATAGGCAAAGAATAATGTTAAAAAGTAAGTAAAAAGAGTAAACCTCCTTTTACAGCAGTTCAGCTGTTAGAAGTCATGCCTGAAAGTCCCCTTGCTCCTTGAATGGATATAAGAGACACTATTGTCTCCATGACAGCAGATTGAATAAGTGGAATAAAGGGAGTGATATGGAGAGGTGGATCAGAAGGGAGAAAGTTCTGCCTGACTCCATTTGGAATTCACACAGTCTAGGCTGCCAGCACTCAGTTTCCAGAAGGAAGCTTCATATCACCCGCCTTTTCCTGAAACAGGCTCATGACCCCCTGCATGTAGCTCCTTAAGGTGGAAACACACGGATGTGAACTTATCGCAAAAAAACAAAAACAAAACAAACAAACAAACAAAAAACCCATAACTTACTGTGGAAAGAAGAGAGTTCTTGGTACATTCCTTACCTTTCCTCCTTCTTCTGTCCAGAGTTGAAGAAATGCTGCCTCTTGCTAAAGGGGTAGAGCCTTTCTGGGATTCAGTGACTTCAGAGGACCCTTTTGTGTTGTGTAATTTAGGAGATATCTAGAGGAGCTAGAATAACAGCTGGTGACCAATCCAGGCTTATGAAGATCCCGGGCAGCCTTGTGATTTCCTGTATGAAGACTGCAGACAAATCAGAGGCCAGAGCTGTTTGAGCTAAAATCCCTATCTGAGATGTTTCTTGGCCTCTGTCCCATTTTAAATACATCTCAGTCACTCCAGTCTCATCCCATCTTGTTCAACTCTTTGTAATTAATTGTTGTTTTGAATCTTTATAATCAATTATAGGCCTAAGTATCAATATCAGGCAATGTGAGCTTGTGCTGTGAGGCATCGTAGGTACTCATCCTTTTTTATGGCTGCATAGTATTCTATGGTGTATATGTGTGATATTTTCTTTATCCAATCTATCATTTATGGGCATTTGGGTTGGTTCCAAGTCTTTGCTATTGTGAACACTGCTGCAATAAACATACGTGTGCATGTGTCCTTATAGTAGAATGATTTATAATCCTTTGGGTATATATCCAGTAATGGGATTGATGGGTCAAATCGTATTTCCGGTTCTAGATCCTTGAGGAATCTGTTTTCCACAATGGTTGAACTAATTTGCACTCCCAACAGTGTAAAAGCGTACTTATTTCTCCACATCCTCTCCAGTGTCTGCTGTTTCCTGACTTTTTAATGATTGCCATTTTAACTGGCATGAGATGGTGTATCTCATTGTGGTTTTGATTTGTGTTTCTCTAATGACCAGTGATGATGAGCTTTTCTTCATATGTTTGTTGGCTGCATAAATGTCTTCTTTTGAGAGGTGTCTGTTCATATCCTTCACCCACTTTTTGATGGGGTTGTTTGCTTTCTCTCGTAAATTTATTTAAGTTCCTTGTAGATTCTGGATATTTGGCCTTTCTCAGATGTATATATTGCAAAATTTTTCTCCCATTCTGCAGGTTGACTGTTCACTCTGATGATAGTTTCTTTTGCTGTGCAGAAGTTCTTTAGTTTAATTAGATCCCATTTGTCAATGTTGGCTTTTGTTGCCATTGCTTTTCGTGTTTCAGTCATGAAGTCTTTGCCCATGCCTATGTCCTAAATGGTATTGCCTAGGTTTTCTTCCAGGGTTTTTATGGTTTTAACATAAAAAGACTTACATTTAAGTCTTTAATCCATCTTGAGTTAATTTTTGTATAAGGTGTAAGGAAGGGGTCCAGTTTCTCTTTTCTGCATATGGCTAGCCTGTTTTCCCAACATCATTTATTAAATAGGGAATCCTTTCCTCATTGCTTGTTTTTGTCAGGTTTGTCAAAGATCAGATGGTTGTAGATGGGTGGCATTATTTCTGAGGCCTCCGTTCTGTTCCATTGGTCTATATATCTGTTTTGGTACCAGTACCATGTTGTTTTGGTTACTGTAGCCTTGTAGTATAGTTTGAAGTCAGGTAGTGTGATGCCTCCAGCTTTGTTCTTTTTGCTTAGGATTGTCTTGGCTATATGGGTTCTTTTTTGTTTCCAAATGAAATTTAAAGTAGTATTTTTCTAATTCTGTGAAGAAAGTCAATGTTAGCTTGATGGGGATAGCATTGCATCTATAAATTACTTTGGGCAGTATGGCCATTTTCACAATATTGATTCTTCTTATCCATAAGCATGGAATGCTTTTCCATTTGTTTGTGTCCTCTCTTATTTCCTTGAGCAGTAGTTTGTAGTTCTCTTTGAAGAGTTCTCCTTGAAGGGAGAATGTACAAGTTCTCCCTTGTACATTGTATTCCTAGGTATTTTATTCTGTTTGTGGCAATTGTGAATGGGACTTCACTCATGATTTGGCTCTCTGTTTGTCTATTATTGGTGTATAGGAATGCTTGTGATTTTTGCACATTGGTTTTGTATCCTGAGATTTTGCTGAAGTTGCTTATCAGCTTAAGGAGATTTTGGGCCAAGACAATTGGGTTTTTTAAGTATACAATCATGTCATCTGCAAACAGAGGCAATTTGACTTTTCTTCTTCCTATTTGAATACACTTTTTGCCTTATTGCCCTGGCCAGAACTTCCAATGTTATGCTGAATAGGAGTGGTGAGACAGGACATCTGTGTCTTGTGCTGATTTTCAAAAAGAATGCTTCCATCTTTTGCCCATTCAGTATGATATTGGCTGTGGGATTCTTATAAATAGCTCTTATTATTTTTTGATACATTCCATCAATGCCTAGTTTATTGAGAGTTGCTAGCATGAAGGGGTGTTGAATTTTATCGAAGGCCTTCTCTGCATCTGTTGAGATAATCATGTAGTTTTTGTCATTGGTTATATTTATGTGATGGATTACGTTTATTGATTTGGTAATGTTGAGCCAGCATTGCATCCCAAGGATGAAGCTGACTTGATCGTGGTGGATAAGGTTTTTCATGTGCTGCTGGATTCGGTTTGCCAGTATTTTATTGAGGATTTTCTCATTGATGTTCATCTGGGATATTGGCCTGAAAAGTTCTTTTTTTGTTGTGTCTTTGTCAGGTTTGGGTATCAGGATGATGCTGGCCTCATGAAATGAGTTAGGGAAGATTCCCTCTTTTTCTATTGTTTGGAATAGTTTCAGAAGGAATGGTACCAGCTCCTCTTTGTACCTCTGGTAGAATTCAGCTGTGAATCTGTCTGGTCCTGAGCTTTTTTGGTTGGTATTAATTACTGCCTGAATTTCAGAGCTTGTCATTGGTCTATTCAGGGATTTGATTTCTTCCTGGTTTAGTCTTGGGAGGGTGTATGTGTCCAGGAATTTATCCATTTGTTTTAGATTTTCTAGTATATTTTCATAGAGGTGTTTATAGTATTATCTGATGGTAGTTTGTATTTCTGTGGGGTCAGTGGTAATATCCCTTTTTCATTTTTTATTGTGTCTATTTGATTCTTCTCTTTTTTCTTCTTTATTAATTCAGCTAGTGGTCTATCTATTTTGGTAATCCTTCCAAAAAAACACCTCCTGGATTCATTGATTTTTCTGAAGGGTTTTTCGTGTCTCTATCTCCTTCAGTTCTGCTCTGATCTTATTTATTTCTTGTCTTCTGCCAGCTTTTGAATTTGTTTGATCTTGCTTCTCTAGTTCTTTTAATTGTGATGTTAGGCTGTCGATTTTAGATCTTTCCTGCTTTCTCCTGTGGGCATTTAGTGGTATACATTTTCCTCTAAACACGGCTATAGCTGTGCCCCAGAGATTCTGGTACATTGTGTCTTTGTTCTCATTGTTTTCAAAGAACTTATTTATTTGTGCCTCAATTTTGTTATTTACCCAGTAGTCATTCAGGAGCAGGTTGTTCAGTTTCCATGTAGTTGTGGGGTTTTGAGTGAGTTTCTTAATCCTGAGTTCTAATTTGTTTGCACTGTGGTCTGAGAGACTGTTTATTATTATTTCTGTTCTTTTGCGTTTGCTGAGGATTGTTTTACTTCCAATTATTTGGTTAATTTTAGAATAAGTGTGTTGTGGTGCTGAGAAGAATGTATATTCTGTTGATTTGTAATGGAGAGTTCTGCAGATGTCTATTAGGTCCACTTGGGACAGAGATGAGTTCAAGTCCTGAATATTCTTGTTAATTTTCTTTCTCGTTGATCTGTCTAATATTGACAGTGGGGTGTTAAAGTCTCCCACTATTATTGTGTGGAAATCTAAGTCTCTTTGTAGGTCTCTAAGAACTTGCTTTACGAATCTGGGTGCTCCTGTATTGGGTGCATATATATTTAGGATAGTTATCTCTTCTTGTTGCATTCATCCTTTTACCATTATGTACTGCCCTTCTTTGTCTTTTTTGATCTTTGTTGGTTGAAAGTCTGTTTTATCAGAGACTAGAATTGCAACCCCTGCTTTTTTTTTTTTTTTGCTTTCCATTTGCTTGGTAAATCTTTCTTTATCCCTTTATTTTGAGCCTATGTGTGTCTTTGCACGTGAGATGGGTCTCCTGAATACAGTACACCTATGGGTCTGGGTTGTTTAGCTAATTTGCCAGTCTATGTCTTTTAATTGGAGTATTTAGCCCATTTACATTTAAGGGTTAATATTGTTATGTGTGAATTTGATCCTGTTATTATGATGCTGGCTGGTTATTTTGCCCATAGTGGATGCAGTTTCTTCATAGTGTGAATGGTCTTTACAATTTGGTATGTTTTTGCAGTGGCTGGTACCAGTCGTTCCTTTCCATATTTAGTGCTTCCTTTAGGAGCTCTTGTAAGGCAGGTCTTGTTGTAACAAAATCTCTCAGCAAGCATTTGCTTGTCTGTAAAGGATTTTATTTCTTTTTTGCTTATGAAGCTTAGTTTGGCTGGATATGAAATTCTGGACTGAAAATTCTTTTCTTAAGAATGTTGAATGTTGGCCCCCACTCTCTTCTGGCTTGTAGGGTTTCTGCAGAGAGATCTGCTGTTAGTCTGATGGGCTTCCCTTTGTGGATAACCCTACCTTTGTCTCTGGCTGCCCTTAACATTTTTTCCTTCATTTCAACCTTGGAGAATCTGAGGATTATGTGTCTTGGAGTTGCTCTTCTCGAGGAGTATCTTTGTGGTGTTCTCTGTATTTCCTGAATTTGAATGTTGGCATGTATTGCTAGGTTGGGGAAGTTCTCCTGGATAATATCCTGAAGAGTGTTTTCCAACTTGGTTCCATTCTCCCTGTCACTTTCAGGTACACCAATCAAATGTCGGTTTGGTCTTTTCACATAGTCCTATATTTCTTGGAGGCTTTGTTCATTCCTTTTCATCCTTTTTTTCTCTAATCTTGTCTTTATGCTTTATTTCATAAAGTTGATGTTCAGTCTCTGATATCCTTTCTTTTGCTTGATCAATTCAGCTATTGATACTTGTGTATGCTTCACGAAGTTCTCATGCTGTGTTTTTCAGGTCCATCAGTTCATTTATGTTCTTCTCTAAACTGGTTATTCTAGTTAGCAATTCCTCTTTTTTTTTTTTTTTTTCAAAGTTCTTAGCTTCCTTGCATTGGGTTAGAACATGCTCCTTTAGCTCAGAGGAGTTTATTATCCACCTTCAGAAGCCTACTTCTGCCAATTCATCAAACTCATTGTCCAGTTTTTTTCCCTTGCTGGTGAGGAGTTGTGATCCTCTGGAGGCAAAGAGGTGTTCTGGATTTTGGAATTTTCAGTGTTTTTGCACTGGTTTTTCCTCATCTTCATGGATTGATCTTCCTTTGGTCTTTGACGTTGGTGACCTTCAGATGGGGTTTCTGTGCCGACATCCTTTTTGTTGATGTTGATGTGATTCATTTCTGTTGGTTAGTTTTTCTTCTAACAGTCAGGCCCCTCTACCGCAGGTCTGCTGTAGTTTGCTGGAGGTCCACTCCAGAGCCTGTTTTCCTGGGTATCACCAGTGGAGGCTGCAGAATAGAAAAGACTGCTACCTGTTCCTTCCTCTGGAAGCTTCTTCCCAAAAAAGCGCTCACCAGATGCCATCCAGAACTCTCTTTATGAGGTGTCTGTCTACCGCTGCTGGGAGGTGTCTCTCAGTCAGGAGGCACAGGAGTCAGAGGTCCACTTGAGGAGGCAGTCTGTCCCTTAGCAGAGCTCGAGTGCTGTGCAGTGAGATCTGCTGATCTCTTCAGAGCCGGCAGACAGGAACGTTTAAGTCTGCTGAAGCAATGCCCACAGCCACCCCTTTCCACAGGTGCTCTGTCCCAGGGAGATGGGAATTTTATCTATAAGCCCCTGAGTGTGGCTGCTGCCTTTCTTTCAGAGGTGCCCTTCTGAGAGAGGAGGACTCTAGAGAGGCATTTTGGCTACAGTGGGTTTGCTGAGCTGTGGTGGGCTCTACCCAGTCAGAACTTCCAGGTGGCTTTGTTTACACTGTGAAGGGAAAACCGCCTACTCAAGCCCCAGTAATGGTGGACGCTAGTGGATCTTAGCTTGCTGGGCTCTGTGGGGGTGGTATCCACTGAGCTAGACCACCTGGCTCCCTGGCTTCAGCCCCCTTCTCAGGGGAGTGAATGCTTCTGCCTCGCTGGCATTCCAGATGCCACTAGGGTACAAAAAAAAACTCCTGAAGCTAGCTCGGTTTCTGCCTAAATGGCCTCCCAGTTTTGTGCTCGAAACCCAGGGCCCTGGTGGTGTAGGCACCCAAGTGAATCTCCTGGTCTGTAGGTTGCAAAGACTGTGGGAAAAGCGTAGTATCTGGGCTGAGAGCACTGTTCCTCATGGCATGGTCCCTCACAGCTTCCCTTGGCTAGGGGAGGGATTTCCCTCACCCCTTGTGCTTCCAGGGTGAGGTGACACCCCACCCTGCTTCAGCTCATCCTCCATGGCCTGCACCCACTGTCTAACAAGTCCCAGTGAGATGATCCAGGTACCTCAGCTGGAAATGCAGAAATTGCCTGCCTTCTGCATTGATCTTGCTGGGAGCTGCAGACTGGAGCTGTTCCTATTTGGCCATCTTGCCAGCCACCCCAACCATAATTTCATATCCAGCCAAATTAAGCTCCATAAGCAAAGGAGAAATAAAATAATTCCCTGACAGGCAAATGCTGAGGAATTTTGTCACCACCAGGCCTGCTTTACAAGAGCTCCTGAAGGAAGCACTAAATATGGAAATGGAAAATCGGTATCAGCCACTGCAAAAACACACCAAAATATAAAGACCTATGACACTATGAAGAAACTGAATCAACTAATGTGCAAAATAACTAGCTAGCATCATGAAGACAGGATAAAATTCACACATAACAATATTAACTTTAAATGTGAATGGGCTAAATGCCCCAATTAAAAGACACAGACTGGCAAATTGAATAAAGTGTCAAGACCCATAAGTGTGCTGTATTCAGGAGACCCATCTCACATGCAAAGACACACATAGGCTCAAAATAAAGGGATAAAGGAAGATTTACCAATCAAATGGAAAGAAAAAAAAAGCAGGGTTTGCAGTTCTAGTCTCTGATAAAACAGATTTTAAACCAACAAAGATCAAAAAAGACAAAGAAAGGCATTACATAGTGGTAAAGAGATCAATGAAACAAGAAGGGGCTAACTATCCTAAATATATATGCACCCAATACAGGAGCACCCAGATTCATAAAGCAAGTTCTTAGCGACCTACAAAGAGACTTAGACTCCCACACAATAATAGCAGGAGAATTTTACACCTCACTGTCAATATTAGATCAATGAGAAAGAAAATTAACAAGAATATTCAGGATTTGAACTCAGCTCTGGACCAAGCAGACCTAATAGAAACTGATAGAACTCTCCACCCCAAATCAACAGCATATACTTTCTTCTCAGTGCCACATAGCACTTATTCTAAAATCAGCCACATAATTGGAAGTAAAACAGTCCTCAGCAAATGCAAAAGAATGGAAATCATAATAAGCAGTCTCTCAGACCACAGTGCAATCAAATTAGAACTCAGATTAAGAAACTCACTCAGAACCACACAGCCACATGGAAATTGAACAACCTGCTCCTGAATGACTACTGGATAAATAATGAAATTAAGGCAGTAATAAAAAAGTTCTTTGAAACCAATGAGAACAAACAGACAATTTACTAGAATCTCTGGGACACAGTTAAGCACTGTTTAGAGGGAAATGTATAGTCCTAAATGCCCACAGGAGAAAGCATGAAAGATCTAATATTGACACCCTCACATCACAGTGAAAGAACTGGAGAAGCAAGACCAATTAAAAGACACAGACTGTGTCTTTTAATTCAAGTTCAAACTCTAGGAGAAGATGAGAAATAACTAAGATCAGAGCAGAACTGAAAAAGTTAGAGACACGAAAAATCCTTCAGAAAATCCACAAATTCAGGAGCTGGCTTTTTGGAAAGATTAACAAAATAGGTAGACCACTAGCTAGACTAATAAAGAAAAAAAGGAAGAAGAATCAAATAGATAAAATGAAAAATGATAAAGGGGATATCACCACGGAGCCTACAGAAATGCAAACTACCACCAGAGCATACTATAAACACCTCTACGCAAATAAACTAGAAAATCTAGAAGAAATGGATAAATTCCTGAACACATATACATTCCCAAGATCAAACCAGGAAGAAGTCAAATCCCTGGGTAGACAAATAACAAGTTCTGAAATTGAGGCAGTAATTAATAGCCTACCAAAAAAAGTCCAGGACCAGACAGATTCACAGCCGAATTCTACCAGAGGTACAAAGAGGAGCTGCTACCATTGCTTCTGAAACCATTTCAAACAACTGAAAAGGAAGGACTTCTCCCTAACTCATTTCATGAGGCCAGTATCATTCTGATACCAAACCAAGCAGAGACAGAACAAAAAAAGAAAACTTCAGGCCAATATCCCTGATGAACATCAATGCAAAAATCCTCAATAAAATACTGGCAAACTGAATCCAGCAGCACATGGAAGTCTTATCAACCACGATCAAGTTGGCTTCATCCCTGGGATGCAAGCCTGGCTCAACATGCGCAAATCAGTAAATGTAACCCATCACATAAACAGAACTGATGACAAAAACCACGTGATTATCTCAATAGATCCAGAAAGGGCCTTCGGTAAAATTCAACATCCCTTCATGCTAAAAACTTGTGGGGAAAAGAAAGAGAGATCAGACTATTACTGTGTCTATGTAGAAAGAAGTAGACATAAGAAACTCCATTTTGTTCTGTACTATGAGAAATTCTTCTGCCTTGAGATGCTGTTTATCTGTAACCCTAGCCCCAACCCTGTGCTTGCAGAGACATGTGCTGTGCTGACTCAAGGTTTAATTGATTTAGGACTGTGCAGGATGTGCTTTGTTAAAAAAGTGCTTAAAGGCAGTATGCTTGGAAAAAGTCATCGCCATTCTCTAATCTCGAGTACCCAGGGACACAATACACTGCGAAAGGCTGCAGGGACCTCTGCCCAGGAAAGGCAGGCATTGTCCAAGGTTTCTCCCCAGGCGACAGCCTGAGATATGGCCTCGTGGGAAGGGAAAGACCTGACCGTCCCCCAGCCGACACCCATAAAGGGTCTGTGCTGAGGAGGATTAGTGAAAGAGAAAGGCCTCTTTGCAATTGAGATAAGAGGAAGGCATCTGTCTCCTGCTCGTCCCTGGGAATGGAATGTCTCAGTGTAAAACCTGATTACATGTTCTATTTACTGAGATAGGAGAAAACCGCCTTAAGGCTGGAGGTGAGACATGCTGGTGGCAATACTGCTCTTTAATGCACCGAGATGTTTGTGTACATGCACAGCAAAGCACAGCACCTTTCCTTAAACTTATATATGACACAGAGACCTTTGCTCACATGTTTTCCTGCTGACCATCTCCCCACTATTACCCTGTTGTCTTGCCACATCCCCCTCACCGAGGTAGTAGAGATAGTGATCAATAAATACTGAGGGAACTCAGAGATCAGTGCCGACACGGGTCCTCTGTATGCTGAGTGCCGGTCCCCTGGGCCCACTGTTCTTTCTCTATACTTTGTCTCTGTGTCTTATTTCTTTTCTCAGTCTGTCATCCCACCTGAGAGAAACTCCCACAGGTGTGGAGGGGCTGGCCCCCTTCAAAACTCTCAATAAACTAGATATTGATGGAACGTATCTCCAAATAATAAGAGCTATTTATGACAAACCCATAGCCAATATCATACTGAATGGGCGAAAACTGGAAGCACTTCCTTTGAACAGTGGCACAAGACTAGGATGTCCTCTTCTGCCACTCCAATTCATCATAGTATTGAAAGTTCTGGCCAGGGAAATCAGCCAATACAAAACAATTAAGGGTATTCAAATAGGAAGAGAGGAAGTAAAATTGTCTCTATTTGCAGATGACAATATTGTATATTTAGAAAATCCCATCATCTCAGTCTCAAAATTCCTTAAGGCAATCAGCAACTTCAGCAAAGTCTCAGGATAGAAAATCAATGTGCAATTATCACCAGCATTCCTATGCATCAATAATAGTTAAGCAGAGAGACAAATCATGATGAACTACTGTTCACAATTGCTACAAAGAGAATAAAATTCCTAGGAATACAACATCAAGGAAATAAAAGAAGACACAAACAAAAGAAAAAAGTTTCATGCTCATGGATAGGAAGAATCAATATCGTGAAAATGGCCATACTGCACAAAGTAATTTATAGACTCAATGCTATTCCCATAAAGCTACCGTTGACTTTCTTCACAGAATTAAAAAAAAAAACTACTTTAAATTTCATGTAGAACCCAAAAAGAGCCCATATAGCCAAGACAATCCTAAGCAAAGAGGACAAAGCTGGAGGGATCACCCTGCCTGACTTCAAACTATACTACCAGGCTACAGTAACCAAAACAGCATGGTAGTGGTAACAAAACTGATATGTAGACCAATGAAACAGAACAGAGTCCTCAGAAATAACACCACACAGGTACAATCATTTGATCTTTGAGAAACCTGACAAAAACAAGCAATGGGGAAAGAATTCCCTATTTAGTGAATGGTGCTGGGAAACTGGCTAGCCAAATGCAGAAAACAGAAACTGGACCCCTTCCTTACACCTTATACAAAAATTAACTCAAGAGTGATTAAAGACTTAAATGTAAAACCAAAAACGATAAAAACCCTGGAAGAAAACCTAGGCAATACCATTTAGGACATAGGCATGGGCAATGACTTCATGACTGAAACACCAAAAGCAATGGCAACAAAAGCCAAAATTGGCAAATGGGATCTAATTAAATTAAAGAGCTTCTGCACAGCAAAGGAAACTATCATCAGATTGAACAGACATCCTACAGGATAGCAGAAAATTTTTGCAATCTCACCTGACAAAGATCTAATATCCAGAATCTACAAGGAAGTTAAAAATTTTTTTTTTTTTTTTAATTTTGAGATAGAGTCTCACTCTCTTGCCCAGACTGGAGTGCAGTGGCACAATCTTAGCTCACTTGAACCTCCGCCTCCTGGGTTCAAGCAATTCTCCTGCCTCAGCCTCCTGAGTAGTTGGGATTACAGGCGCCTATCACCACGCCTGGCTAATTTTTTTATTTTTAGTAGAGATGGGGTTTCACCATGTTGGCCAGGCTGGTCTCAAACTCCTGACCTCAGGTGATCCACTCACCTCGGCCTCCCAAAGTACTGGGATTAAAAGCATGAGCCAACACACCTGCCCAAAGTTAAACAAATTTATAAGGAAAAAACAAACAACCTCATCAAAAAGTGGGCAAAGGATATAAATAGACACTTCTCAAAAGAAGACATTTTTTGTGGCAAAAAAAAATACGAAAAAAAGCTCATCATCACTGATCATTAGAGAAATGCAAATAAAAACAATGAGACACCATCTCATGCCAGCCACAGTGAAGATTATTAAAAAGTCAAGAAACAACCGATGCTGGTGAGACTGTGGAGAAATGGGAAAGCTTTTACACTGTTGGTGGGGTGTAAATTAGTTCAACCATTGTGGAAGACAGTGTGGAGATTTCTCAAGGATCTAGAACCGGAAATATCATTTGACCCAGCAATTCCATTACTGGGTATATACCCAAAGGATTATAAATCATTCTACTATAAAGACACATGCACACACATGTTTATTGCGGCAGTATTTACAATAGCAAAGACTTGGAACCAACCCAAATGCCCATCAATGATAGACTGGATAAAGAAAATGTGACACATATACACTATGGAATAGTATGCAGCCATAAAAGAGAATGAGTTCAGTCCTTTGGAGGGACATGGATGAAACTGGAAGCCATCATTCTCAGCAAACTAACACAGGAATAGAAAACCAAACACTGCATGTTCTCACTCATAAGTGGGAGTTGAACAATGAGAAAACATGGAACAGGGAGAGGAACATCCCACATGAGGGCCTGTCGGGGGTGGGGGGCAAGGGGAAAGAGAGCATTATGACAAATACCTGACGCATGTGAGGCTTAAAACATAGATGATGAGTTGATAGGTGCAGCAAACCACCATGGCACATGTATACCTATGTAAGAAACCTGTACATTCAGCACATGTATCCCAGAACTTAAAGTAAAAATTAAAAAAATTGTACACATATGTTTATAGCTGCTTTATTTTTAAATGTCAATTAGAAAAAACAGCAATATCCTTCCACTTACCAATAATGAAACAAAGCATAGTACATCCATACAATGGAACACTACTCAGTAGTATAAAAAATTAGCAATAAGTTGTTGATACTTGCAAAAACTTGCATGGATCTTGAGGACATTATGCTGAATGAAAAAAACCAAAGTCAAATGATTAGATACTGTATGATTCTGTTTATGTAACACTTTTGAAATGACAAAATTATAGAGATGAAGAATAGAATAGTGATTAGAGGGATTTGGGAAGAAGAATACTGTGGGTGTGGCAGTAGGGGGAACCCAGGGGAAATCTTCTGTGGTGAAGAAACACTTCTATATTCAATGTCATTCTGGTTATATGATCTACACATGTGACAAAATGTTATGGAATAAAACATAGAGAAATATCTCACTCCAAAAATGAGTGCATGCAAACACTGGTAAAATTTGGTAAGATTGCACTGTAGATATTTGGTGAAATCTCATAAGATTTGTAGTGTAGATAATTGGATGGTACCAATGTCATCTTCCTGGTTTTGATAATACATTCAATTAAAAAGTCAGTATTGCTGTAGGTTGGTTGATGGGCATACAGGAACTCGCTGTACTATTTTAGTAACTTCTTAATAGTCTACAATTAATTCTGAATGAAAACTTAAAAACAACTGAGAGACTGGTTTGTTGTGTGGACTCACTCCAAGAATATTGAATTCACCAAGAATGAGGACATGGGGTATGCTGGAAGGAAGTTTGTAAACTGAGTACATAGGTAGAAGGTAATATAATTTGCATTCACCAACCCAACACAAAATTAAGCACATATTAAATTTTTATCATATTTATTTCCAATAACTCTTAAAATGAATACATACACTTTTACAGACACAACTTAAGCCTGAATCATGCATCTCTACTCTCACCAATAATTGTACATGTCTTTGATAAGAAGGCAAGGGTGCCTGTACACCTGGAATGGGAATGACAACTTTCTTCAACTTCAGAACGTCTGAGGTTGATATGTGTTATTCTCTCACATGTTTACCAGGATTTAAAAATGTCAAGTCACTATAGAAATTACATTACAAAGAGGTTCTAGACAACACAGAATTTGAATAGGAATTTTTGGACATCCATTTCAAGGCTATGCAGAGTTTAGATTTAAATTTTGATGTGACAATTACAATGGTGAATTTAATTCAAAGATTAACTATCTCCCCTACTCCCAATGTGGGCCTTTTGCAGGTAAAAATGCTGCTCCAGAGAAGGGGCTGCATTCCATTGCTTCTCTCTTCTCCCCTAACCCCCACACTTTTTTTTGTATTTTTATCCGTGCCTTCTGACCCTGGAGGGCTGGACATATCCCTGTGAGGAGGGTGAGGAGAGAAGGGAATTGCCTTTGTGGCTTGTCCTGTTGGCCTGACCTGCCTGGCCCTCTCTGGACTTTATATTATTATAGAGTTCACTCCTATGAATATCACAAACCTAACAGCAAGCCCTATCACTTCAAGGACACAAAAGATAATGCTCATTATTCAGAGCACTCCAGCCTTATGATTCTATATAAGAGGAATATTGCCACCATGACCAAAATACATGGGGTGGGGGACACAAGGAATAAAACTCATGTATGAATTCTTCACCATTCCCTAAAAAACTCTATGCTATTATTAACAGTGCCACTGTAAATTATTTCTTTCCCCATTTCCATCTTTCCAAATCCTGTTTAACTCTCCTTGCCCAATACAAAAATTTAGGTGAATGGCAAAATTTACAGCAGGTACAATTATAATAATAATAATAATGCTGGGTCAATTGTAGTCATCAGTTAAAATTCTACCTATTACACAAAGCCTTCCATGATCCACTCACTTCTACATAGACACTTAGAAATGAGATCTGCTGTGTCTTTTCTCTCCTTCCTTGTGTTTGCATCCTGCAAGGTTTCAGAACAATTGGACTAATATGATGGGCATGAGCATTGAGATTTCTTCTTCTATACTCTGCTGTCACTGCTAGATAACAGCAAACAAATTCCACCTATATCTATAGCAAGCATTGATACATTGACAACAGTGGTGCCCAACTGATACCACACCGTCATATAGAACAAGCATCACGGCAGTCTCTGGATTCTAGAGCGCTGCCACATAGGTGAGAAGAATATATGCTTACTGTGATTATTGTCATTGTGTAGTGATGTGAATTTCTCAGGTGGCCTGGATCACAACACTAGTTATCTTCAGCCTATGGTTATGGTAAAGTCACACTTTACCCACATATTCTGAAAACAGATACCTGAGCACAAATGGCACAGTTTCAGAGTGGGGCAATCCCATAACCTCACTATCTGCTTGGCTTGCCTGGAACAAGCATGTGACTCATGCTGGCCATGCAGTCAGCTTGAGAATCCCAAATCCCTGAAACCAAGTCCAGTGTTCTTCCCATTCTAGCACTTACGCATTCTGCTTCCCTACCTATCCTGGGATTTCTAGATGCTGAATTGGGTTTGCTTGGAGGCAAGGGCTTCTTCTGCTGGAACATAGGGTAATAAGCACCTGCAGGGTCTCTTGAAAATACTTTCAGGAATTTTGCATTGGTGTGCTGTTGTACTATAGAATGAGGGCTGTTGTAAGATTCAGCCTATTCAGTCATCAATTATAAAACCGTTGCTGATATTGTTGTCTTGCATGAGTAGCCACCTGGTGAATATTCCTTTGTGTGTGTGTGTGTTTATTTTTTGAGACAGAGTCTCGCTCTGTCACCCAGGCTGGAGTGCAGTGGTGCGATCTCTGCTCACTGCAAGCTCTGCCTCCCGGGTTCATGCCGTTCTCCTGCCTCAGCCTCCCAAGTAGCTGGGACTACAGGCACCCACCAACATACTCGGCTAATTTTTTGTATTTTTAGTAGAGACAGGGTTTCATCGTGTTAGCCAGGATGGTCTCGATCTCCTGACCTCGTGATCTGCCCCCCTCGGCCTCCCAAAGTGCTGGGATTACAGGTGTGAGCCACCGTGCCTGGCGTGAATATTCTCTAATTTATTAAAATCATGTTGTCCTGCTTCAGCTGGGTGCTTGGGTGTGGCATTCCTCTTCAGGATGGCAGCAAGATAACTTGGAATTTTTAGATACCCTGTCCTCTGAACACCCTTGAGCCACAAACACAATGCTTGGATAGCATGTGTCACACTGGGAGGCAGTCTTTCCTGCACTAGTGTCCTTCCTTCACAGGCTGTGTGCTCTGGGAATGTGGGTATGTTTACTTTGACTCCCAAGTATGTGGCATGCAAGCTAGAGAATAGAAGATGCTCAGTATATATTTATACAACAAACAGTAGAAAAAGTGAGAGATATTGCTATGAAAAGCCCACTTAATGATATATTCAGGAGTGTAAGTAGATAGATTAATTGAAAATGTCTGTTAATCAGTATTTATAAAAAAGGATACATTTGTAACATGAATATTTCAATTTTACCTAGAATTCATTCACTATAATAGAACTAGACTGTAGAACAATCCTTTGTGTAGGGTTCAGCAAATAGAATTCTGCTCTGTCTGGCTGAAAGTGTATCTATCAATCATTGTCTGTAATTTGCAGTTTGAATTAGTTTAAGTGTAGATCTTAGCATCAGATGCATAGCATTCTGTCTTAGGAAATTGTTCAATATTGCTCATTTTTGTTTAATCTTGTAGAGTTGGAAGACTCACACCTACTAAACTAACAATAATTTTGGAACCTGCTTTTATTTTCCATTTGATCATTCACATTAGTTTTTATGGAAACTGCAATTCTTCATTCACACTATTTTTTCATTGATCTGTGCTGTATGTTGATAAATTAGGAAATTATATTCACAAGCCTAATTGTCAAAAGCAGGGCAAGAAACAGACTCAATTGGTTCTTGTGAGGCTGATGACTCAGTGCCCTTGTGCCCAGTGTACTAGAGCATCAATGAATGGCCACGAAGACTCAGCATTTGCTTGGCATCAGTCAATGTATTTGCTTCATGAAGTGGAAAGGATTAATTATACAGATAGAATGTATTAGTGAGAGACTTATTTGAAAGATGTTTGCTTTTATGTAGAATTAGCACAGTGCCTGATGAATTATGATTCAATGTTTGTTGAATTCATGCCTAAAATATAGTAATGAATGGCAGCTCCCTAAAAAGTGCCAAGAGAGACTTTCATGTATTTTCTCACTTTCTGAAGAAAACTCCTGGATGTACTGCGTGCTCCTCCTCCATATGAAACCAAGAGGAAATGATATCATTGGCCTGGTAAAGAAGGCAGCTCATAAGCCAACTCCCGCATCCCCTCCATTCTTCTTCCCAGACGCAGTGAGCAGACCTCCAATGAAAGGGAACAGCTGTTCTCAGAATGACCAACTGCAGAGGACACAGTTAAGTGGAAGGTGCCTATAAGAGTTCCAGTGAGACCTGGTGACTGAGCCAGCCTTTGCAAGATGCTGGATGACCCTGTGATTATCAGGTGGGAGCTGCTTGAGAAAAATATCGAGTATTTTCTAAATTTCACACCTAGGCTGTTGCACTAGAAATTCAAAGACATGAATCCCTGCTCTTAAAGACCTTAGAGTCCAGCACTTTGGGAGGCCGAGGCGGGCGGATCACGAGGTCAGGAGACCGAGACCATCCTGGCTAACACGGTGAAACCCCGTCTCCACTAAAAATACAAAAAATTAGCTGGGCGAGGTGGCGGGCGCCTGTAGTCCCAGCTACGCGGGAGGCTGAGGCAGGAGAATGGCGTGAACCCCGGGGGGCGGAGCCTGCAGTCAGCCGAGATCGCGCCACTGCACTCCAGCCTGGGTGAAAGAGCGAGACTCCGTCTCGAAAAAAAAAAAAAAGGCCTCAGAGTGTGGTAGAAGAGAAAGATGTGTGGACAAATAATTCAAGTACACTGTTATAAGTGCTGTAGAGCAACATGTGAGGCCAAGTGAGTTCAGAACGGGCTTCAGGGACAGTATCTAAGCTTTCATGAAGCTAAAGTTTTCTTCTGCCAAAGAAAAAGAATGTCACTAACATCAAAATAAGCAGTTTTTCATGTGAGGAACAAAATTATTTGAGTCAATTGCCAGGTGAAAATTCTCTACAGAATTCCTCATGATAGACAACATCTTTAGCCAAGACTGTACAATTGATATCACAGAGTTCCAGAGTGGACTCTCCCAATAACCCTCGGTCTGAAAAGCTCCTTGCTTGGAGAATTGGCTGCAAACATTGCCTTCCTGCTTCCTTCGACCTTTAGGAAACCCTCCCCTACAGCCACGTTCTCATACAGCATTTGAAAGTTGAAAGTGGATAGATAGGATTTAGCATCAGCAGAGTGCTGGGCCTGGAAGAGCAATGGATCTGGACTGAGAGGACCTGAGTTCAACATTGTGAACAGTGTGATAGGAGCCACCAATAAATTTGTTTGGACAAATTGAAAACTATATACCTCTTTATTGCTTTCATAGCTCCTTTGTAATGTCTCTCCTGCATTCAAATGGCATGTGTCAGCTCCCCTCAGTGAGGGTCAATCTGAGGGGCAGCCTCACTGTCGGTGAGAAGCACAGAGCCTGCTGTGATGTCACATCTTCTCTTGATGTCTCTTCTATCTGCTCGAGTTATCTGGGGAAGAAATAACCACTGGTAGAAAATAGTTCTGAATTTTGTACTGATTCCATTTCTAAAATTACATTTTTAATTGTAAAATTTACATAACATACATTTTACAACTATAACCATTTAAAGTGTACAATTCAGTGTCAGTAAGTACATTCAAAATAAATTGTAACTGTTACCACTGTGCCCTTTAAGAACTTTTCATTATTCCACACAGAAATTCTGTGCTCATTAAATAACGGCTACTCATTCTCTCCATTATCCAGCACCAGGCTCCTCCTAATTTATTTTCTGTATTCATGAATTTCCTAGTTTCAATACCTCATAAAATTTGAACTTACAGTATTGTTCTTTGGTGTCTGGCTTATAATGCTGAGCATGATGTTTCCGGGTTCATCTATGTCACAGCATGTATTAGAATTTTGTACAAACTGTAAGTTATTATCCAGATACTATAATTGACGTTAGCATGGAAAGGTCAGATGTTTTCAGTGTTGCTTCTCATGTTAACAGCCATAAAACTAAATGAAAGTTAAGCCAGAACAATTTATACAAACCCTGGAAGTATGGAGAATTCTCCTGTAACTGAAACAATGTGTAAGCAAATAAATGATTTTCGAGATAATTTCCACTTTGAAACCAATACTGAGGCTTCCAATGGCCAAATTGAACTGATGGGGCATATTTATGGACTCCTCACTGGTCCATTAGTCCAGGAAGAGCTAAATAAGAACTTACCAGTTCTGAAGGGGAAGGGGCCATGGTTATCTTTGCCAGAAACCAAGGCCAACATGTCACCATTCTGTGGACAAATGACAGCAGAGGACTTTTCATAAAACCAATTCCCTAGACTGTTTTTATGAAGAGAGAGTTTGTCTCTAAGTACATTATTTTGCTCTATATATGAGAATTCAGTGGAACATAGAGATAGCAGAACTCACTTATTCAGAATCGAGTTACCAACTGCAGTAATACCTCCAGTCATAAAAGGGAGCATGATTTTTAGGGGAACATAGTCTGACAGATTAATAAGGAATCTTCCTTTTTGATATAATCAGGTACAAACAAGTATAAAGAAGAGTTTTAAGGTTTTGGACAGGAACGCCATGCATTACAATGAAAATTGCAGGAAAAGTGTTCAGTAGGAAAGATTCAGTGTAAGATAACAGGGAAAATGTGTTGGTAATATCAAGGAGAATCTAAACATTGTACTGTCAGACTAATGCTTTCCATG
Organism: Hylobates moloch; assembly: GCF_009828535.3. Classification (NCBI taxonomy): domain Eukaryota; kingdom Metazoa; phylum Chordata; class Mammalia; order Primates; family Hylobatidae; genus Hylobates; species Hylobates moloch. Next base: position 28,775,116 of record NW_026652286.1, on the reverse strand, counting down.
GGTGAAAACCGCAATTGTCAGGTTAGATAAACATCTATTCGAAGACCTTGAGGAACCACTGAGACATTTCTGAGGCAGAAGGCTAAGAAAAATGCATATAATTGTCAAGGGTGGCAGGGCAGCGTTGCTCTCAAAGTCCCACCTGACTGACAGGGCAGAGGCTCTTCCTCACGGCCCCAATCTGCTTCCCGACAGCTCCAGGGTTTCCTCAGGAAGCCGCCCTCCACCTTCATCCACCTCAGGCATGTCCTGCAGAGCCCTCTGGAGAACCAGCTTCAGGTTCTGCCTATTTTGATGCTGCCTAATGGAACCCACGAAGAAGTAAATGATGGGGTTGGCACTGCTGTTGAGGGACGACAGGAAAACGGAAACTAGATGAACATGAGAATATAAGACTTCCCAGTCCACGTGGATCCTGGAAAACAGGGCCCACTGAATGCCAATGGGCAGGCCGCAGAGGAGGAAGACCAGCACTATGAGCAGGATGGTCACGTACAGCTTGGTCAGCGGCATCTTCTGGGATCCACAGAGGATCCTGACCACTAGGACCAGGCTGGACACACAGAGAACTACACATAAAAAAATCAGCCACGCGACTGTGATGAATCTGATGTTTGACACCAAACAGAATCAGCATCACTAAACAGGGAGTCACAGAACATCCACTCCAGGATGCTCCGCAGCAGGGACGGGGCCCAGAGCAGGACACACACGACCGCTGACAGGTGTTTGGGGCGGCGGCAGCGGTACCAGATGGGCCACAGGACTGACAGGCAGCGCTCGGTGCTCATGGCGCTTAGAATGTTCAGGCCTGACAAGTAGGGAAAGGTCATCACAGGCTAGAGGATTAGAGAGATGGGATGGACATTATTGATGAGGCGTAACGGGGACGTATAATGTGGCCGCTGAGGAAGAGGAAGTCGGCCATGGACAGGCTGAGGGTGTAGATGGAGAGGGCGTTCCTGCGCATGCGGAAGCCCAGGAGCCAGCGCACAACCGCGTTTCCTGTCAGCCGGACAAGGGAAATGATGCACGTCAGCACCGTGAGGCTCAGGGTCTGCTTGTAGCAAGGAGTCTCCTCAGTTCCGTTGATTGGTGTCAGTTCTGTACCCACGGCTGAGATGGTTGTGTCCATGCTCAGAAACCCCAGTCTGGTGCCCCTGGGAACACAAATCAGATGTGATCACCAGCTGTTTGATCTCTGATTCTCCCCACTACCCTGCCATGTGGGATTTACTGTCCTTATTTTAAAGAGAAACAGAGGCTCGCAGAGAATAAATCACCTATCAAAAGGTGGGGGTCCTCAAATACAGTTTGAAATCCAGTTCTTATTGATTCTGAAGTCTGACCTCTCTCTGCTGCCACACAAGTTCTGTACGGACATGGGAGTAACCTTATGATCAAAACACCCTCACTCATCCGGCCAGGGCTGTGGACCAGATCGTTACTGTATACTGGGCCTAACATTTTCTCTCAGGTGGAGGAATTCAGATACACAAAGAGGTAGTTGTGACACCCTCATGACTAGGACTGATCATCCATGGACAGGAAAGAAGACCATGCATTATGAGCCAGAGGAAAATGTGACCTTCGCTAGGATACATGTGAAAGTGGCTGGGCCTGATGGATGAGAAAAAACTCAGTGTGTCAGTCATTGCAGACAGGACCACATTTTACATTTTATACTCCCAGTGCCTATTTCCATGAGCAGCACTCTGTGCTCTTCATAAATATTCATTCAATGAATGAATGTGTGCATGAGGAGCCTAATGGTACTGGTAGATTTTGGTGAAATGGAAAATAAAAATGAAAGCACTATGTACATCATTAGAACACATAAGTGTAATTAGATGAAGAAAATTTCATTCATTAGAATTCTATTTGTGGACAGCTCTGTGCTAAAAAGAATTATTGATGTGTGCCTCAACCTGAAATTGACCACTGATGTGTCTTTAAAATGAGGACTTGTTGTGGTTATGCTGAACATCTAGAAGCATTTTGTATACAGTGTTTGTGTAGGGTGTGGGTCTGAGCTGAATTGCTCAGCCATATAGCAGAGGAAAGAGTAAGTGAGGGCAAGGTCTGACTGCCGCTGAAAAAGGTAATTGAAGTGTTGGAATATCTATGAGGGAGTGCCAAGTGTTCTGCTGGGTATACACAATGTAAACCAATTTCATTCTTTCTTTCAGGAGATCTTTGTTCTTTGTTGCTGTAAACATTTGTATGAGAGAAGTCCATGGTGGGAAACAGGAGATGGGTAGGGCTTGGAGTATAAAGAGAGATGTTCATGCAGATTTCAACTGGAGAATGAGGATTAGGTCTAATCTGGGAGAATAACAGCTGCTGATTGAGAGTTTTAAGGTATTGTCTCTTTTAATCATCTGAAGAGCCTAGGAGGTAAGAAGGAGTATTATTCCCATATGGCAGATAATGCATTGGAACACACAAAAAAAGTGAACTATTCATTCTGGGACTCATATAGTGTGAATTTGAGCCCAGTAGGGCTGACTCACAATCCAGTCTTGGAGCAGCCCTTTAGACCCGCACCACTCTGTCAATTACACATGTTAGAGGGGGTAAAGCAAAGGAGTGATTCTCAAGTGAAATCCAAGTTGGCAGGCAAAATTGTGGGTTGAAAAAAAAAACTAACCTAAACAAATTTCAGATAGAGAAAGAGAAGCAGATCAAAAAGGGAACAAAATAGAGGAGAGTGAAATCCACTTTGGAGCAAATTCAGTTCCTTTTTGCTATCAGAGGCCACCTTTGCTCTGGAATCCCGAGAATGCACATGGGCAGGAGCTCTCCAGGTGGAAAGAAGACGCACCCTCCTCTGGGAGTACAGAGGAACATCTGGAGTGAGTGCATCCATCATGAGCTCTCTTAGAGAGACAAGCTGCCACAGCCCTGATTGGCCCGAAAAGGAAATGGGAGAAAAAGGAGAACCTCCGTTATCCACACTCAGAGCACTAAATACTTTGTCCATTTATATTTAGGGTAATGGTGTACTTGTCTTCCTCATGAAACCTGAAGCTTCATAACAACTAAGTCATGCCTGTTTTTTTCACTGTAGTATCACCAACATTTAGCATGTTCCTTAAAGATCATCTATGGTATTATCTTCATATAACATAAGACAAAGCCAAGACCTAGAGAATTAAAGGGTTTTCCTGAGATCACAACACAAACAGCAGGTCCAGTACCAGCCCCTGTTTCCTGGAGCCCTCATGAGACTTCTATACTGTTTTTTGCCCATCATTCATTATTTCAGAGCAGTTCCTGATAAACCTTGATGTGAGCACAGAATCAGAGACAGTCAGAGGCAGAGGAGACTGCTACGTTGCCCTAATATTCATTTTCCTTTTTGGTCACATAACAATTCTGAGAGTTTAAAAGCAGCACAAGGACCCACATTCCAGTTTTCCTTGATGCAGGGAGCCATCATTTGACCGACCAGGTGCTGTTCAATGAAAGATGCACAAAAGTGATGTAAGCAAGTCCTGGCTCAGAGGATCAATCAAAGAAGCAAAGCCTCTCCTTTTCTTCATTTTTTCCCATCATGCTGGAATGCTAGTGCGGCTAGAAACCATGTAAGATCACAAGGATGAGGGCAACTTTCTAGGGACTGCGGAGTACTAATTTTTGGAATTCTGATGTACAATGCCTTGGAGCATCCAGCACAGATCTCAAAGATAGTCGTTTCTGGGTATTCACAGAGGCTTGTATCTGGAACCGCAGCACACACCAAAAAATCTGCAGATGCTCAATTTCCTTATATAAAATGATGTGATATTTGTACAAAACCTGTGCACTTTCTCCCAGACACATTAAATCATTTTTAAGTTACTTAGAATAACTGGCAAAATGCAAATGCCGTGCAAATTCTGGTTTTACTGTATTTTTTGGAAGTAATGACAAGGAAAAACAAGTTTGTACCTGTTCAGTACATACACAACTCCGCCATACCATTATTTTTAAAATAGTTTCCACCTGTGGTTTGTTGAATCTGCAGATTGAGGACCTAGTGACCCAGAGGCACAACTGTACTTTCTTGTTTAAGATATTTCTACTTTGTGTATTTGTGAGAGTAGCCAAACTTATACTCTTAACAAAAGAAATATGTTCTCTCTTTAAAATTATAATTTATTTTCTATGCATTTTTGATGAATGCAAATATTTCTGCAACAGTAGAGAAAGATATCCCAAATGTCAAAGTAGTCTGACAGAGCTGAAATGAGACAAGTATCAATCACCTTTAGACAGAGGAAGCCCCAGGAATTAGAAGGATATAAGAAGGAGAGAAGGATAGTCTCATTTGCTGTGACGATTTGCTTTCCATTCTTCCTTATCTTGTTTGACCTCCCAAGAGAGTGGCTTCTATGTACCACATCAGTGGGAATCTTTTTTAATTCCAGTTTCTGGTGGAATTGTGACACTCGGACACACCAGCAGGAGACTGGAAGACAGCAGGAGAGCACCTTGGGATTTCCACCTCCTGGCTCTCTGCCTGTATATTAGTTCATTCTCAAATTGCTATAAAGAAATACCTGAGACTGGGAAATTTATGAAGAAAACAGGTTTAATTGGCTCATGGCTCTGCAGGCTATACAAGAAGCATAGCAGCTTCTGCTTCTGGGGAGGCCTCAGGAAGCTTCCAATCCTGGTGAAAGGCAAAGGGGGAGACAGGCATCTCACATGGTAACAGCAAGAGCAAGAGAGAGAGGGAGGACGTGCTACATGCTTTTAAACAACTAGATTTCATGAGAACTTACTCACTATCACTACACCAATACCAAAGGGGGGTGGTGTTAAGCCATTCATGAGAAACCATCCCCATGATCTAATCACCTCCCACCAGGCCCTCCCTCCAACACTGGGAATTACAATCAACATGAGATTTGGGTGGGGACACAGATCCAAAGCATATCAGCCTGTGTGGTTGTGTGTTGGTCGTGCAAGGCTTCTCTACCTGCCTGCTCATGCTCTCCCACCCTATGGCTACAACTATGAATATGGTGTCAATGGTAACTGCTCCTTCCCTCTCCCTTTCAGCCTAAGGGAGGAAGTAGTGCTCCCCTAGATATTGCTGCTTAGGGTGCTCATCCATGCATTGTCGCTTTCCCTTAACCCTGCACATCTTTGTAAATACTTCCCTCATGAAACACTCCTCAGTCATTTCAGTTGGGACCTCCTGTTTCTTCCATGAACCTTTACAGACAGGCAAGGATTAATAATTTAGAAAAGTAAATAAAAGAACAAAACCTGCTTCTACAGCAGTTCAACTCTGTGAAGCAATGCTTGCATGTCCTCTAGCTCCTTAAATGAATGTGAGAAGCAGCATTCTCTCCATGAGGACAGATTCAGTGATTGGAATAAAGGAGGTGATATGGGGAGATAAAGGGGGGACCCCAATTGAGGCTCACACAGTCTGAGTTGACAGCACTCAGTTTCCAGAAGGAAACTTCATGTCTCCTGTCTTTTCCTGAAACAAGCTGATGAAACCCTGCCTGTAGCATCTAGGTGGAAACACAGAAATGATCTTATAGCAAAAACCATAACTGACTATGGAAGAAGACAGTTCTTGGTACTTACCCTTCTCTTTTGTCCAGTGGTGAAGCCTTCCCTTGTGCTAAAGGTGGAGGGCCTTTCTGGGATTCAGTGACTTCAGAGGACCCTTCTATGTTGCTTAATTCAGGAGATGCCTACAGGAGCTGGAGTCAAAGCTGGTGAGCAATCCCGACTTATGAAGATGCTGGATAGCCTTGTTATTTCCTATATAAGGACTATGGACAAATCAGCGGCCAGAGGTATTGGAGACACAAACCCTACCTGAGATGATTCTTGGCCTCTGTCTCATATCCAGTACAGATAAGCCTCTCCCATCACACTCCATCTTGTTCAACTTCCTTGATAAAAACAGCGGCAAAGTTTGAGAGAACTGACTTTCATTTTAAAAGAAGTTCTACTGTGTATAAAATGCTATCAAATAGCATTGCATGCTACATTAAAATCTTTCATAAAAGGATGAGTCAATTGACGTGGCAAACTTTACTGTTGTCTTGTTTTAAGATATTGGCACAGCCTGTCTTGCCTTCAGCAGCCACCTCAACAGCCATCAATATTAGGCAAGACCCTCCAGCAGCAAAATGTTTGGCTTGATAAAGGTTCTGATGATGGTTACCATTTCCTAGTAAAAATATTTCTTAAGTAATGCATGTACATTTCTTTAGACATAAGGCCACTGCAACTCAATAGACTACAGTATAGTGTAAGCATAACTTTTACATGTACTGGGACACCAAAAATTCATGTGATTCACTTTATTGTAATATTTGCTTATTGCAGTGTTTTAAGCAGACTTCCAATATCTTCGGCGTAGTCCTATACATGATAAAGTTTGTATATCAAAGTAGTGTGTAAAACAGGCACTATTGATTGAATGGGATTGGGACAACTGAGTTTCTGTGTGAAACAAATAAAGGTGGAAACATACTTTACATATGATTTGAGGATAAATCCAAATACACTGCTTAAAATTTTACAATGAAAATAAAATTACCTGGAGGAGCCATAGCAAAATAGTTTTCAAATCGAAGTGGAAAAAGACTTTCAATTATAGAATAGAAAAGAGAAGATATTAAAGAAAATATTAATAAAGATAAAAAGAATGCCAGCTGTGATTGCCCACTCATATATATTAATAAAGATAAAAAGAACACCACCTGTGATGGTCCACTAATATAATTCCAGCACTTTGGGAGGCCAAGGTGAGTGGATCGCTTGAGCTCACAAGTTTGAGACCATCCTGGGCAACATGGTGAAAACCTGTCTCTACAAAAAAATACAAAGATTAGCCAGGTGTGGTGGTGCATGTCTGTAGTCCCAATTACTCAGGACGTTGTGGTGGGAGGACGGCTTGAGCCCAGGCTGTGGAGGTTACAGTGAACCAACATCACACCACTGCATTCCAGCCTGGGTGATAGAGCCAGACTTTGCCAAAAAAAAAAAAAAAAAAAAAGAAAGAAAAAAAGGAAAGAAAAGAAGAAAAAGGAAAAAAAAAAAAAGAAAAGAAAAAGCTATTTTTAGCATGACATGAACCATCATAATCAAAATATTAATAAACTGTGGCTAGGCATGATGGCTCACCCCTGTAATCCCAGCACTCTGGGAGGCTGAGGCAGGCAGATCACCTGAGGTCAGGAGTATGAGACCAGCTAGTCTCTACTGAAAATACAAAAAGTAGTTGGGTGTGGTGGCACAGGCCTGTAATCCCAACTACCGGAGAGGATGAGTAAGAGAATCGATTGAAGCCAGTAGAGAAAAGTTGCAGTGAGCCAAGAATGCACCTCTGCACTCCAACCTGTGTGACAGAGACTCTATCTCAAAAAATTAATTAATAAAATAAATAAATAAACTGGGAGATATTTGTTAGTGTATGTTATAGCCAAAGTATAAATTTTCTCTATTGATACAAATTTTTCTAAAATGATATTAATAATTCAAAATTCAAAAAGCTAATAAGGAAATAACCTTAAGTTACGATTCACAACTTCTAGAAAATAAAAATGGCTCCTAAACATATGGAAAGAGGAGAAATGCAACTCATAATAAAAGACATGCCAATTGAAATTACAGAGTTATATTTTACTTACCAAAATCTAAAAAAACCATTAAGTTTTATAGCATACAGCGTCGGGATGGAGTGGGATCAGGCACCCTCACCCATTTCTGCTGAGGATGCAGTTGCTTAGAACGTACAGTGAAGGCAATTTCCAACTTATATAAGCATGTATAAAGTATCATTCTTTTTTCTCTGTAATTACTCATCTAGGAATTTATCTTGGAGATATATTTGTGCATGGTCAAAAGATCTATGTACTAAGTTAATAAATGCAGTGTTATTTACAGTAAAAGACTGGTAACAGCCAAAATGGCCATCAGTACTGTATAAATTATGGTCTATCGGTGCAGTAGAATATAGCTGCACAGAAAGAGCAACAAACCTAATATAAAAGGCCCTCCAGAACTTGTTAGGTTTTTAAAAAAGAATGCAGACCAACGTATATATTGTATGATGAAACTATATAGTTGTTTTATCACTAAATATTTGTGAATTAATGCAAAATTATTAATAAGTATAATATGATATGTCTTTGTTAACAAGGCAAGGATGACTGAGGACCTAAAATGGGAATGACAGTTTGCAGTGCATGTATTTAAAGATTATTTTTGAAAGTTCTGACTTTATTACTATGTCACAAATAAATTATCAAGCAAAAAAATAAATATAATGATCTAGCTAAGAGACAGAGATAGACACATGAGAAGATATGAGGAAGGGTGAGGACATGAAGATAATGAGTACAGAAAACTCTTGGAAGATATATATATATATATTTTATA